>NC_061523.1:3650000-3657500 GCF_022379125.1 Scophthalmus maximus | reverse complement strand
GGCTGCTCAGTAAACATGATGTGTTCTCTACAAACATATCTAGCAAAACGATAGCTTGTTCCTCTTGCAGCTGTGAACACCACACATCTTGCAAATAACTGACGTCTGTCACTAAGCCACTCAAATTGCAACAGGAATTTCTGTGTTTGCTTTCTCTCACTAATGCTGTAATCGTCTGCAGATGCAGGCCCTCATTGCCCGTCATAATGGCCTAGATGTGTGTGTGTGTGTGTGTGTGTGTGTCCCACAGCCCTATAGATGAATGTAAAGCAGCGTTAATAGATCACACAGGGAGGAGGGTGGCTCACATTCTTCAAACAGCTTTTCTCATTAAGAATTAAAGGCAGCCCGATGGAGGCCGAGGGACTGATCGATCCACCGAGCCAGGGATCTTTAACCTAGATTGTTAGCTGCTGGCTCGACTGGGGAGAGCAGTGTAAACACACCCACGCACCCAGTTGGAATAATAGAGGAATGCACACAGAGCCAACATGCAGAGGAATGAATTCCTACAGAACAGCGGCAGCAGAGGAAGACACACATACCCACACGCCAAGACGAGGGGAGAAATAAAAATGTTCACCCCAATTATGAGGAAAGTCACACTAACATGGATACACTGTATGAAGAGTATGGAAAGACACACACCCACACAGAGACAGAGGAACCAGGAAAAAAACCCAGAACTAGCAAAAGTGTTATTCCATCAGGTTTGAAATAGAATGCTATCAAAATCTTATTAAATATATTATAGCTCACATTTATCGATAACAGCTACTTTACTGTGCTGCTATAAATGACTTTTTTCATTATTCTCATTAATCACATCACTGCAGGAGGCCGCACAATGGGCCGGTGCAGCTCTGAAGCTGCTTTCAGACATGCACTGAAGTCATTATTTTCTTGAAATTTTACGGAGGGGTTGCAGGTGCGAACGCAAATGCTGCTCCGGACATTTTCTGGAACTTTCCCTGTCAGCCCCCTAGTCAAATTTCAGGGAAATGTTCCTGATGGTGTGAACGCAACTTGCTCAGAAAAATCTCCTTGTGTTTGTCATACGTGAACATATGTCTGACACACCCTGAGTGTCGCCAGCAGCATAACATAACTGCGATTGGCCCCCGTGCAAGTATTTTGTCTTGCCCAGGGACCCATCCTCTCGTCATGGGCCCACGTAAGCCTCTGGACCCCGGTTGCACCGTTGGTACACCCTGCTGGAATAATGGCCATAGGTAGTGCTCAACTCTCAAATTGACCAACTACAGCACTCTGGCTGATGTGATGTGACACTGCATTGTGCAGTACACCATTGACACTAACAAGTAGCCCTTGCTTAAAAAAAAACTGAAGCAGAGGGAAAATGTTGTGATTGTGTTTTATAATGTTTTTATCATGTTTTTTCATCACCAGATTATGGAGAATATAATGTTATCTTGCAATGTGAGTGAGAGAAACTGCATCCCATCCCTGAAGTCGCTCCGACTTCAATTTCCCTTGTGAAAAAAGTATGTATGCATGTATGTATATACATATATATATTTAAAACATTAAAAAGTTCCAGCACTTACATTGTGATGATAATCCTAATCAATGGCTGGATTATGTTCAGAAATTTAAGTCCTCTCTCAGATCCGGTTTGAAAGAGTAGTTTGGGCGGACCACACCATTTTTATTTTTTTGTTTTCAATATACAGAGCCAGGGCTCAGCCAAGAAAACTGATTTTTTTTTCGGAACAGACAGCTAGTGAGCCATGAATTTGGTGAATTTGAAAAGTTTTTTGGATTGGATAGATCATTAGAGTGAAGAGGCTGCTTGAACATGTTGCGTTTTAATCAGATCCTTGACACAATAGTGTGTTCTGGTTAAAACCTTGTGTAATACATGGAAGTCCATCGCCTTTACTCAAATTAAAACACTAATGTAACACCCAGCACACACACAAACACACACACGTACACACCGACAGTGGGATTTGACATTTTCTCTCCTCCAGGTTTTCACAAAGAGATTTCTGCTCCATTTGTGATTTCAACTTGTACCATAATTTTCTTTTCTGTGTTGCGGTTTTTAAATATAAATTCCCATTATGTTTTTTGCCTGTTTTTAGTTTAGTTTTTTGTTCTTTGAAGGCAAATTCTGTTTTGATTTGTTTTCCTTTTATTTGTTTTTGTGATTTGTATTTTCCTTCTAGCTGCCATCATAATGATTGATTGAATCCAGGTTTTACTTACTACTCTCACACTCTTCCATTTTTTGTTGAGCTGTATAGCTTTGGTTGACTTTAATGCTGTTTAAAAACAGGATCCAAGTTGAATTTTGGTTGTTTATTTTCGCTACATTAATCATGTTCATTCAAATTAGTTTCAGTCCATATGTTTGACCTGGTCCATCACACCCCTTTATCCTCCACCACTCCAACACACCTAGAATAGTTTACATTCAACTACATGTCTGACTGAGAATCTGTATGGCAGTCGTACATAATGGATTCTAACTACTTTGAGTTAGAGTACAACATCCCTGATGCCTTAAGGCCTTGTTCAGTGCATATTGGTTTAAAATAAAATTGTCAGCTGGGAAACCCTTTGAGCCTCCCAGTGGCAAATACATGACAAATACATCTTATGCAATCATTCACCTATTCATATTGCTCCACCTGGCTCACACACATAGAGACACCTCCCCTGCTTATCTGGAGTCTGTTGCTCCTGACTCACAATGAAATAATAAATGTAGTGCTACTCTGCATTCTCGTCTGTGAGAGCTTGTTGACCCTGAATTTAAAGTCGGCTTCTACAATGCCAACTGATGAGCAGCGGATGGCTAAGAGGTGACACAGTATGACTTTCCAACAATGAACTATTAGTTAAGGCCCTGTACGTTGTGACAAATGGTATGATATATGTAAGGAAATCAAAATAATGCTTTTTTGCTTCATTTCGATTTAATTTTGCGCAGTGTAAAATCAAGTAATCTCAACCTGCACCAAAATGGTAGTTCATTCTTGACCTTGGAAATACGCCCCCACCACTCAAGGTTCCCTCGCTATTTTCTTTGGCTCCCAATCACATCTGATGGTTCTCATCAGTGGATGGAATTTGTTAAATTGGATATGAAATTGCAGTCCGACGTCGGTGAAAGAATCATTCGAGATTCCACTTTAACATCTTGATAATTACAGCACAGGCATTCCTGTATTAATGGAGTGACAAAGACTAAAAACCTGTCACTGCTTTACTCCACTGTCAAGGCCATCAAGCCAAGCCAACTACACCTGCTGAGCAAACAAAGCTTTTATGGCCAATGTCAAAGCTGACATCCTGATACTCTAAGACTAAGACTCAGACATCACTTAAGTTAACCAATGGGAGAGTGTAAGTGAGAGTGCAACAGTGAGTTTAATTCAGTTTTAATGTTTACTACCATTGAGGCAGAAACATCTTGTTGACCTCCAGCTGCACCTCTCTACCTCATCTTGAACCACTGCTCTATACCACAAGCCTGTAAGTTGCTCTGCAGAGCTGAAGGAGCCTGAAACAAGAGCCTTAAAGAATATACAACCATGTCCAGTTGCCCTCGATTCAACTTTTCTTGGATGTGATGAAACATTGTGGATGTTTTGTTTGACCTTTGAAGCACTGAAGCAACGATACAACAGAAAGCAATTGAGGATAGGAGAGAATTTGAGAGACTGGTGCCAAAGTAACGTTGATGCCCGCAGTCTTGGAAGGGCAGAAAATCTCTGGAGACCGAAAGTAGTCAGTTCCAATTCAAAGTAACTAAGGGTAGACAAAGTCTTGGGAGAGGCGTCTTCAAAATCCAAATGTCACTTAATGCTCAAGTCCCCTGTCAGAATTTGAAATGCAGTTTGACGTTTCTTTCCACCGACTGGCAGACGCCAGAGTGTTGAGCATGGAAATGTTTCCTCTTGTCCTGGTTTTGATATTATTTGGCATATGATGTTGACATGGAACATGAAAAACTGGGTTGTTTATACAACAGTATACATGAATATTACAGTGTCCGGGTTTCTGATCATCTGTGTCTAGTTGTCTGTATTTCTAACCAACTAAAGCACGTTATAACAAAAAGAAGGGAACACTTAAATCAGACATAAGATCTTGATGAACAAATTATTAAAGTTGAAAATCTTAACTGATGTACCTGGATTAGTCAGCTCCTGGACAGTCTGTGGTGGTACTTGGCGGCATTGGATGAGCCGGTGAACCGGTGATTTTTTGGTGTTCTCTTGTGAATGCCAATCGAGCTGTACAATGCTGGGCTGTGAGAACAGGTCCCACTAGAGGGCTTCAGCTCTCATGCCACCATCATAGAGTCTGTTTCCGACAGATTGGTCAGAAACATGCACACCTGTTACCTGCTGGAGGTCATTTTGTAGGGCTCTGGCAGTCCTTTTCCTGTTCCTCATACAGAGGAGCAGATACAGGTCCTGCTGCTGGGTTGATGCCCTTCTACGGACCTGTCCAGCTCTCCTTGTGTAATGGACGGTTTCCTGGTATCCCCTCCATGCTCTTGCGACTGTGCTGGGAGACACAGCAAACCTCCTTGCGGCCACACGTATGGATGTGCAATCCTGGTACCGCCTCATGCTACCAGTAGTGACGAGGACACTAGCAGAACACAAAACTAAAGAATAATCTATAAGGAAGGATAAGGAGAGAGCAACTGTTTGTGGCCAACACATGTAAAACCACTCCCTTTAAGGGGTTTTCTTTCTTTTACCTATCCATTGCACCTGTTGTCACTTTCATTTGCACCAAAGCAGCTGATATTGATTCACAATCACTTTTGCTTCCTAAATGGACAGATTGATATCCCTAAAGTTTAACTGACTTGGTGTCATACTGTGATGATTAAGTGTTTTGGAGCAGTGTATTGTTGTGCATAGGTTGGGGATAATTTGGCTATCACCAATAAGCGAAGAAAAAATAAAAGTCACTGGGGAACTGGACAGGGGCTTGGCTGGGGGGTTCAGCAGGCGTAGGAGCTCTGGGGGACGGCCCAGAGGCCAGGCAGGCAGGCGTAGCTGCAGTTCTGGGGGAAGGCCCGAAGGCCGGACAGGCAGGCGTAGCAGCTCTGGGGTAAGGCCCGGAGGCCGTGCAGGCAGGGATGACAGTTCTGGGGGAAGGCCCGGAGGCCTTGCAGGTAGGCATAACAGTTCTGGGGGAAGACCCGGAGGCCTTGCGGGCAGGTATAACAGTTCTGGGGGAACACCCCCGAGGGACGCGTTGATCGGCCCATCGACTGGCGACGAGGAAGATTCATCCGGGCCACCGACGAGTGACACGTCGATTGGCCCATCAACTGATGACGAGGAGCAGGCGTTGGCTGGACCACCGACGAGGAACGTGTTGATCGGCCCACCGCCTGGAGACGAGGAGGGGGGATCAGCCAGACAAACGACAAGGAACGCGTCGGTCGGCCCACCGACTGGAGACGAGGAGGGGGGATCAGCCAGACCAACGACAAGGAACACATCGATCGGCCCACCGACTGGCGACGAGGAGCAGACGTCGGCCGGACCACCGACGAGGGACGCGTCGATCGGCCCACCGACTGGGGACGAGGAGCAGACGTCGGCCGGACCACCGACGAGGGACGTGTCGATCGGCCCACCGACTGGGGACGAGGAGCAGACATCGGCCGGACCACCGACGAGGAACGTGTCGATCGGCCCATCGACTGGCGACGAGGAGGAGGCGTTGGCTGGACCACCGACGAGGAACGTGTCGATCGGCCCACCGACTGGGGATGAGGAGCAGAGTTCGGTCAGACCACCGACAAGTGATGTGTCGATCGGCCCACCGACTGGCGACAAGGAGCAGGCGTCGGGCCGGACCACCGACGAGTGATGTGTTGATCGGCCCGACGACTGGTGACGAGGAGGGTTAGGCCAGACAACTGACGAGTGATGTGTCAATCGGCCCACCGGCTGACGACAAGGAGCAGGCGTCGGGCCGGACCACCGACGAGTGATGTCGATCGGCTCACCGACAAGGAGGGTTAGGCCAGACAACCGACGAGTGACGTGCCGATCGGCCCACCGATCAGTCTTCAGTACCAGACTGACTTCCACATACTCGTACTACGTTTACCGTTACCGAGCAAGAATCTTCATTCCGGGGACGCGACGTGTAATCGCGCTTACCCAGCTTTCTCCTCGGCCGCATTGGATTTTTTGCTGCAGTACAACGGACTGGCCAGCATTTATTTTTTGCTTCAAGGCTGAGCGAAGTCCCCGGGGCTCGGTTTGTCCACACAGAGAGTGAGAGACAGAAAAGGCGGACTTCAGCTCATCCAGCGATATCGGAAGTCCTGAGGCCTGGTTCAGCTGCGTGCAAGGTCACTTGTTTTTAGAGTAATCATCGCGGGGGACGAAATCTAATTTTAGATGTGGTTACTTCCTGTGGCGTCACTGGACCCCTCGCAGTGCCATGCGGGTCTCTGCTGATGAGGGATGAGAGTTGGGCTGTGTCCAAGATCACGCCCCTAGGTGGGAGATGCGGGTCTCTGCGGGAGTCCAAGAGTCTTGGCGCTCTTTTATTTGTCTGGCTTCTGCCATTTCAGAAGACCATGTGTTGACTCAGGCTTCTGAGATGACATGCCGGCCGGAGTTCATTTACCCACTGTGCTCACGCACAACAGTATATACTGCATACACAGTAGATAGAGACATAATGTAATTAAAGTCCAGGGCAGTCCTTAAGAGTAGCCTATCTTGTCACAAGAGGATACAGAGTGATAGCAGCGGGCAAGAAAACCTTCCTATAGCGTTCATGTCAGACCAGAGCTAAAAAGGTTGCTTACTTAAGTGCTCAGTAGACTGAACTTCAGGTGGTAGAGAGGATGAGAGATGTTCTGCTTGATATTCAACAGTTTGTTCAGCATCCTCCATGACCAACTGCAAGAGCTCCAGAGATGTCAGCAGCACAGAGGCCAGTCTTCCTGCAGCATAGAATATTATACTGGCCACAACAGGCAAGAGAGTAAAGGACCTGTACCAAGCTGCAGCAAACTTTTTTTTTTGTCAAGAAGGACTGCAAAGTATCTGTATCCCTCCACCACCCCACCTCTTATTCTTGAATATAAATTGTGTTTAATATAGTCCTGGTCCTCCTGAAGTCCACAACCATTTCCTTTGTCTTCAACAGTAGTTGGCTCTACTCACACCTAAGGAGGGACGCCAGGTCACTGCTTCCTGTGCACTGCTGACATGCCCCACATATCCGAGTTAGAGTCATCTAGAAACTTCTGCAGATTGATTTCTGTTCTCCTCCTGAATCTGGTACATGAAGGTCACAGATATATTGTGATGAACATCATGCTGACCCTGCTCCAGATCTGTGCAGGATGACATTTTGAAGCCAAAACATGCATTCCAGTATATTCAATTCAACTTAGCAGGCTCCTCCTGGTTTTGAATCGCTCTTTGTAAGCCACCAGGTTTATTGCAAAGCTGACTTCTCATGAATATGACA
>NC_061523.1:3607500-3645000 GCF_022379125.1 Scophthalmus maximus | reverse complement strand
CATGATTGACCAATTCCCTGCAGATTATATGCACCAGTGTTGTCTTGGGGTCATGCGCAAAATGATCCTTTTGTGGTTGAGGGGACCACAGGGAGTCAGATTGTCATATGGGCATGCTAAGCAGGTCAGTTTTCAGCTTCTGAAGTTGAGAACATGCATTCCAAATGTGTTTGCAAGGAAACCAAGAGGCTTGGAAGATATTGACAGATAGAAGGCCACGGAACTGAGACAGTTTGCCCTCTATACAGGAAAAATTGTGCTTAAGGGGATTATTTCAGACCAGCTCTATGAGCACTTCCTGGTTTTTAGTGTGGCATTATCCATCCTTGTTTGGCAAAACAGTGCAATCACGATGCAGAGGAGTTGTTGGTGTACTTCACTGAACAGGGAAGGCATTTGTATGGGGATGAGTTCCTTATCTACAATGTCCACAGTTCGATACACCTTGCATCGGATGCAAACCTTTTTATGGCAGTCTTGATGGGTGCAGTGCTTTCTCTTTTGAGAATTACTTGCATCAGCTGAAAAGATTGGTTCTTCAGGGCGTAATCCTCTCTCACAGATTGTGAGGCGGCTTGGGGAAGCAGACAGTTTGATAGATACATCCTGAACCAAAAAAGACCATAGAAAGACCATAAAAAAAACAACAATGTCTCCACTCTTAGTGACCTAGAATGCTGTGAAGTTGTTTCAGTCTCTGGTGAGACAGAGCATTGGGAAAAGATGTTGCTCTGTTGTGTCTATGATCGACTTGAGCCATACTTCCGGCAGCCTTGTGACTCAAGGTTTGTGTCTACACAGCCAAATATTGTCACACTCGGAAGAAAACACTATCTGAGAGGCATTTGGGCAGACAGGCATTAATGACTGAGGCAGATAATGGTTTGAGGATTGTAGTTACTGTGCTCCATTCATTCTAAGGCGGTTGACAGACTTAACTGTAAATACATGAAACAGTTTTCCTGAGTTTTTTTATTTTTGTTGGAAGCGTCCCCATTTTCCATGCAATGCCTTCTTCAAATATACTTTTTGCTCATGTTTTGTCTGGAAATAAATCACACTCAGATCCCACACATCCAAGTGGTGAGTATATGAAAGTATATATGAATATAAATTAGGGGTGTGCACGGAGGGAAGACTAGAATGTGACAACATCTTTTCATTTTTCTTCTTCGAGAATACTGAC
Source organism: Scophthalmus maximus (assembly GCF_022379125.1). Taxonomy (NCBI): domain Eukaryota; kingdom Metazoa; phylum Chordata; class Actinopteri; order Pleuronectiformes; family Scophthalmidae; genus Scophthalmus; species Scophthalmus maximus. The sequence continues at coordinate 3,643,814 of NC_061523.1, read as the reverse complement.
AAACAGTTTGTGGTGGTGAAATTCCTGAACAGCAACACAGTGGATCCCGTGCCAACTGACTGGCTAGAGAAAACTTACAAGGTACTTCCTAACCGAGAGTTGACTAAAGCAATTTGTAAAGGGGCCAGTAAAAAAAATACTATTGCTGTGAAAAGATATTGTTTTTCTATTTTCTATTTTCTGCAGGGTGTGTTTTGCTACTGGCCACAGAAGAGTGTCACTGCCAAAGTCAAAACGAGAGAGATACCAGACACAACATTTTGGGCCAGATGGAAAGTTTCTGTTTTAACATGCACAGGTATTGTATTGTCATTTTCAGAACTAAGCCAACGAACATCCTCCTAAAAACGCCTTCAAACTTCCACCGAAATCGCAAAAACTTGGTTCACTCTGCTCAAAACTCAGTGAACCCAGTGAAAAAAAAAGAAACGCAAACTCCATGAAATTGACAGGTGTGCTGCCTGCTTTATTTGACAACAAAAATGTTAAATTACTGTATAGGGTGCTTTATTCATCAAACTAAACATATACGACATTAATACAACTTTTTTCCAGCTATATATATATATATATATATATATATATATATATATATATATATATATTATGTACATACTAAACAACTCTTACACTTTCTGTATATTTTCTGCCTCTACTCTGATCTCTACCCGTATTTTGTAGACACCCAAGGCAAGACAGAAAGCCAACCAAGCAACAATGACTTCAAATTTGGAGAGTGACCAGGAAGTGGAAACTGGCAGGAAGATTATTGCTCCTGGTCGGTACCTCGACTCAGGTAAAAAGTCACTCGATAGTCGTGTGTTTTTTGAAAATGCATTTTTAAAGAAAATATCTAACACTTCTCTTTATGCGTGCCTGACATATTCATATATGTCATTCATGACATATATGTCATGAATGACATATATGAATATGTGCGTGTGTAATCTTTGTGTCTATGTTTGTTTAAATAGTACATTGTTTTCCTCAGAAATTTGTGTGATTTTAGTGGAGTTTTAAAATTAGCGGCACTTCCGCGTCTAAACCCCCTCATGACGTCAGCTAACCAAATAGGGCGTCAAGGTGATAAGGCGAATACCTTATCTGCCTTCTTGGGGCACATTTTCTAGTTGCTGATGTGTTTGTGGTTTGTTGAATCAATGGCATCACCAAGTTCACCATTTTGTGCAACAGGTGTAAATACTAGGATAGGATAGTCTAAGATAACCTTACTTTTATACCATAAGCTTTTGCAGCCGGCGCCCATAGAACATTTCTTAGGCTATATACAAGTGAAACTGTCAAAATGTAAGCACTTTAGTGAACTGCTTGACTTTCTAACTTGCTGTGACCTTGTGTTCCTTTAGTCACCCCATCAATGGATTTATTTTCAGCCAGAGACAACCAGAATAGCCCAAGTAAGTAAGCAAGTAACTAAACCTCCAAACTATTTTTTTCAGCTGAAAGCCATATGGATAAATACTAGTGTTAAAGGATTCACGTCCGCGTCTTGACATTTTAGTGCAAAGTATTTGAAAAATACATATTGTGTACAAATGAAGATTAATGAACCATTTTATTCATTCTCTTAGCCCACCAGATGGCGCTCAGTTCAACAAAGGGTTAAAAGCACACTGAATTGCCATTCCTTGAGCCTTTTTATTCAAACCAAAGCGCCACCTAATGGGGTCAACAAATACAACTAATGGTTAATGAAGCTTCATTATATTTATTGATGTCCAAATAATACATTTTTTTGCATACCTCCCCACTGCAGCTTCAATTTAACCCAACAATATATTTAGAGACAAACCTCTACATGTGGATCCTGTAGGATGCCGTCTAATATTCTAGTAATTTGGAATTCTTATAACACTGATTGCAACTGTAACAATTTTTTTTTTGCAGGTGTTGCCCACAAAAACCAGAAGTTTGGATGTGTAACCCCAACCAGGTCTGTGTTACAGAGCAGTGGCAGTGCACAAGGTATGCTTGTTGTCACTAAGCAACTTATACACAATTGTAACTTGTTAATTTTGCACAAATTTAGGTCGCTCCATCACCAGCACCCCAAATAGAACTCCAACCACTCAAAGTAAGTTGGATTTTTGATCATTGCCATGCAAGTCCAAGTAGTTTCAAAGTAATACACCAACTTTTTAACTACCAATGGTACCCTGAGAATTTCAATAACCTGTGAAGTTCTGGATTAATTTTTGTTTCTATTACCACTGTATAAGTAACCAACCAGTGAAGGGTATGAAGTGCATAATACAGTTTACACTACCTACTTTTTCATAGGATGTTGTGCATGTGAAAACAATGGCTGCAACATTAGTTTTTTTTATTCAAAAAGAACTTACTACAACTGTAACATTTTTTTTTTTGCAAGTGATGCCCACAAGAACCAGAAGTGTGGATGTAACCCCAACCAAGGCTGTGTTACAGAGCAGTGGCAGTGGATAAGGTATGCCTGTAGTCGCTAAGCAACTTGCATATGGTGCCATGATCAAATCCACAATTGTAACTTGTTAATTTTGCACAAATTTAGGTCGCTCCATCACCAGCACTCCAAATAGAACTCAAACGACTCAAAGTAAATTGGATTGTTGATCATTGCCATTCAAGTCCCCAAGTAAATAAGAATGTGTGCAATGGTGCAGTGTAGTTTTTTGTTTGGAGGGAAGTTGAATATTGGTGTGTCATTGCAGCTGAGAAAAGCCTTGAAGTTACAAGAAATGAATTGCATTTTGGTGATTATTATGTGTGTTTTCAAATTAAGTTTTCATTTGTCAAAACCAAAGAAATACTCCTTTGTCAGAAAAATTGGCATCAAAGCTGCTTTGCCTGGGCCTATAATGGATTTACCAGCTTTAACAATTAGGTTAATGTATCCGTAAATGTAGATGAATAATTTTTATAGTATTATAATTAAGAATTTGAGAGGAATTATTCACTGCCTTAGTCGAGATTCTATCCTATTATTTTAATGACCACAATTATATTATAGTTTTCTGTGAGGTTGCAACATACATGAAAAGCAACACCATTTTCTGTATGCGTAGTGGCACAAATCATTATTTCACCCTTCAGATTTGAGACCAATAGTCTGACAGATAGAAGAACTGACCAACCTGCTGTTCGCAGCATGAAAAAGCCTTTTGATAATTCAGAAATTATTCCGATTTAAATTTTTAGATTTATTTTTTATCATAATGGAGGTGGATAATGAAGCGGGACCATCCATAACTGAGAGCAACGAAAATGTTGCAGCAACTGAGGGGAGCAGAAGCCCCTCACTGTTTTCAGAGTCTGGGACTGAATAAACGTGAACATCTCTTAAACTGACACATACACACCATCATTTTATTTTTATTGATTTGTATTGATAATGGCTTCCCGCTGAAAACATTTTTAGAACATTGCATGGTAATATTATCACAACATTCTTGGAACCAAAAAATTCTAGCTGGGTTGTTGGCTAAACTAGCCACTTCACCTTATCTGACAACATATAGGTTGCCTTAACATTGTTAAGAGTTAAAAGGTCCAGTCCAAAGATAAAGTACTAGTTTTCAGAGTCCTAATTGTGGCATATCTTATTTTGTGGAAAGCCAGCTGAGCAATGGTATTTCCTACTGAATCACGCCTATACATCACAAGCACTTGTCTGGGTCTTGGCGATTTTGGTGTCTGGAGCAGTGAGGTTACACAAACTTTAACTGTGCAGGTGTATAAAACGGTGACAAGAAAATGTCTGTGAACCCGTTAGAAGTACCATTTTTTGCGTTAACAAACCATATAAACATGTTTTGTCTCGTCTTAACATGAAGAAACATTCAGACTGCATGAACCCTTTAATTTAAATTATACAACCTCCAGTGGCAGCAAGTACCTCAACCAAGAGGACTATTCTTCCTCTTTCAAACCATTTGGTCTTCTCTGGCCAAAATGCTTAATTGACCACTTTTTGAGACAACAGTGAGGCCACTGCACATTCGTGCTTCTGTCTGTAGAAACCCTTATAATGTTAAAGATAGGTGGTAGGTAACACAACAGTCAGTGGTTGAGCAGGGCACTATGTTGTCTGGGGTGAGGTTGTTTCTAGTATGCTATGCTGTAGCAGTGGTTTCCTCACAGTCTTGATTGCGTGTTTTGCGGGAAATGTACGTGAAGAGCCATTATAGGATTCCATGACTTCATCTGAGTCTGGTTTCCAACCTTGTTGGCAAAATCCAGGCATATGTCTGTATGGAAGAAGTAGAGCGCAGAGTAATGATCCCCTTTACCAGACCTGCTGCCAGCCACTGGGTTAAGCACATGGATGACCATTTTGGACTATGAGGTCTACGCTGAAGAAGACAGAAGTGTCAACATGAAAGTATACTGACGACCCCCACATACAGATCAATATTTACTACTTGATTTTCACCACCCTCTGGAGCAAAAGCTGAGGGCGATCAAAACACCATTAGGCTCAGATCATCCCCATAAGAACAGAGCAGAAAGAGCATGAGCACAAACACATCAGAGAAGCATTCAACGTGTGTGTTTACAAAACAGACTGAGAAAAACAGTCAACAGAAAGGCATTATAATTCCATACTTTGCAGGAGTATCTGACAAACCTCTGAGAGTCTTCAACAAACACTGCATCCCTGTGCACTTCAAGCCCAGTAACACACTGAGGCATATGTTTGTCCACCCTAAGGACAAACCACCCAGATGTAAGTAGAGCAATGCAGTGTTCGCAATTTGGTGATACGAGAGATGCACAGATCTACATTGGGCAAACAAAACAAGCGGATGACACAGCAAGAGAGTCAACACCTCAGGTCCTCCTGAATCTGAATGACATTGGACACTCATTTAAGGACCGCAATATACACATTTAGGCTACATCCACACGAGTATGTATTGTTTTAAAAATGGTTTAAACTTGTCCTCCACACTATAATACACTTTTCAGACACCGGTGGTAACGAAATACTATTGGAAACAACACAGATACCCCTATTTGGGTTTTAACAGTCTGATTTTTATTCAAGAAACTTAATGGCAACAGCTTAGACTAGAGTGGAGAATGCAACAAAGAAAACTATTATGAGTTAAAAGTTGTTAACGCCTTCTGTCAGTAACAGTTCCACCTCATCATTGTGGTTCCAAGCAAGAAAATCCCTGATCTTACTTTTCACCATTGCAGTTGCTCCTCTGTAGTACTTTCTGTACTTTCTAAGCAACCAACTGCAGAGTAAATCATCTGCTTCTTGTTTACACCATCATGTACATGACCAATGTAGGTGACTGGTCATGTGATGTGTGTTTTCAGGCGTGTTGGTATGGATGGAATTGATTTCGGAAAAAAAGCTAAAACTAATTTGTATGGAGATAAATAAACCCCACAAGAGGTCGAATACCCGACAGTCTGCATCAGTCTATAACAAATTATAAGAAACACTTTAACCGAAAACTAGGCTATTAATTAAAGAAGATCTCATCCCTGCTGATGCGATCCCTTTTAAGTATGTATGCCGTATTATAGGAAAGTCACTCAAGGGATTCTTGGGAAGTAAAGGAATGGATTTATATGAAAGCTGTAATGTTCTTCTGGCTTATCCACTACCCGCTCCTCCTATGGCAGGTGCCTTAATGCCCTCTTTCCCACTGTGTAATTCCTCACTTTACTGCCCCCTTTCCATCTGCATTTCATGTCGTCAAATCAAGACTCACACTCCTCTGCTGAGTCATCCATAGCTGCTTAAGTGCCACGTTATCCTCCAGTAGCTCCTCCAATTTAACCCCTGCCATTAGTCTTTCCCCTTTCACAAATTGGATTTTCTTCTTCTCGACCGCTCCTTCTCCAGCGTTCTCAAAACTCCTCATACACCCTCTCTTCATGTCTTTCTCCATCCGTTACTCATTGGCTGGCTGAACACGTGGGAACTAGCCCCGTCTATTCAGTGCTGCTCTCCTTTTGTCATTATTTTCAACATAAAGGAGGTGGTTTGGCATGTTTGACTGTGCTGTGGGAGTTCTGCATTCATTGTGGCAATCAAAACCTTCAACAACAGTTAAACATGTCTTGATTTTATGAAATGTCCGGGTTTTAAGTGGGGTTTCAATAGTTTCAAAGCAAAAGTCGAGAGTCATAAAATGCGCCCAATACATTCAATTTGAACATGTTTTAAACAAACGTGACCAATATTTAAAAAAAATACATATTACATCTCTATCATACCAACTTTCCTCCACATCAACAACAGCTCAGCTTTGTCTGACATATTGAGCAGTGTGTTTATAAAGAGTGGCAGGAAGATAAATGATGTATGGCCCAAATTTAATTTATCTCATTATCTCCTATACGTAGCTCACTGACACCTCATCATCTACTCTTCATAATGTGAGCTAAATACTGTACATGGCGGGGGTAAATTTAAATTAACTTTAATTATTTAGTCAGAATGCAATTGAGTGCTAACAGTGTTTGAATGTACAGTGGAGAGCAAAGGGCAATCTTAGTGATAATGTCATCAAGTTAACAGGGGTGGGGCTATGGAGGATCCCCAAAATATGTCATCATTACAGCATTCCTTCCTTTCTTCTCTTTTCACCACATCCCTCTCTCTTGTCACATTTACTGAAAACTGTCCGTTCCTTCACCCCTCCATCTCCTCTCAGCCTCTCCCCTCTGCCAGGCTCCTGTCGTGTAGCAGTCAGTGATTAGTATAATTCCCCTTCATGTGACAGATGGTGTTTACTACATCAGGGACCCTGTTCCTCGTAACAACAGAAATGCTGCCACCACAGAGGTCTAACACACGCACACAGGGCAGAAGGTGCACTCACAAATGGAACTGACGTGGATCTTTATTCTTACACTGCCAGACATGTCACTTTCCTGAGGATATACAATGAATCTACTTGAGATTTTTGTAAAATTGAATGAGTGACATGCGAAAGGCTGTTTTTTATACAGTACCTCGGTGGAAACAGAGAGAGTCAGCAGTGTGGCCTCTGCTCTACTTACACCAACCTGTCACCATTACATGGCTCAACACTTAGCTCCTTATTAAGTACAAAATCGGCAAATCACTGCCTCTAGTTTAGCGAATGATTTACTGTCAGTTGTCATCAAAATGAAGTCAGCCACAACTCAGCTGCCATTTGCCAATTACAATACCAGAGGTTCCTGTTTAAGTGTGGCTGTTGTCATCCCTTATCGAGAGCACACAAGTAAAATTCTAGAGAAAATGCACATTTAGAAGTTTAAAAATGTTCATCATGAAATTCTTTACATTGCATTTTTTTTTAAAGGTGAAGTCAAGCATTTAAAGAATTCATTAAACCCTTGAAAAAAACCCATCACAAGTCTATTTCCTTCCTCTTGCAAATGGCCGAGAATAATAGAAGAACGTGATTCAGTATTCACTTTGATTTTGGGGATACTCCCTCTTTTACATCTTACTGCTCTGCACTTAAGTATACATTCTAGGTACACCTTTGAAACATCCAATGTAATCTCACAACAGCTCTGCAATAATACTTTTCTGCGGTTTACCGCGTTCAGTTTAGATTAAGACTCTGCTGAGACCACTTTCAATTATGTAGATGGGGAGGACAAAAACTTAGACCTTACACAGGGACATAATTCAACAGTACCTAAAACTACAGTCATCAACATGTCCACAGAATTAAATTAGAAACTCTCCTTATGGTCTCCAAAAACAGTAAGCTTCCAAACTAATTTACTGTAGAGCTGTTGTGTTAGAATAATACACTGGTGTATGCAAACAGGCCAATTCATTGAGCCCACAAAAACATAATGACAAATGGCTACCAGACAAATATATGTAACGTAATCCACCCAGCTCAGCAGAACACATTTATTGGTCTAATTCAATACAAGTATGTTGCTCTAATATCTACATTTTGTTTGAATTTAAGTGTCCTGGTGAAAGATCTATTCATTTATAGACAGTGATTTCACTTTGTCATAATATAGCATAATAATATACTAAATTAATCACAGTTAGGTTTCATTTACAGAGGTCTAACATGAAGAACACAGGTCTGGTGTGACAAAAGGCAGTGAATGAAAATATTAATCGTTACAGTCATAAAGCAGGTTTAAAGAAAAAAAAATGAAATGCCCTGTGGGAATGTGTTGTGGGGGAACACCAGAAGAATCTAAATGATGAGATCTTCTTACCCGTTGATGCATCCATCCTATTTATCTTTGGAAACAAAAATAATTGTCCTGACATATTTATCTACATATTTACAATAATGTAATTAAGCTGAGCTGCTACGTTACAATTTGAGTTATATTTATTAAGTAGTATTAAGTGCATCTCCCCTAAAGCCTTCTTGTCACGGCTGAACAGGAAGCAGGACCCAAATGCAAAGGTGATGAAAAGATATTTAATAATAAAAGAAAACCAACTAAAGGTGTCCACCAAATGCAGCAAACAAAGGCAATCCAAACACTGGAGCCAGGGGGAAAAATGCAGAAACAGACCGGGGGGAAAATGCAGAAACAGACCGGGGCAAAGAGCAGGAACAGACAGGAACAGACCGGGCCAGACAACATGAAAAAACAGACGATCCAACACTAGACAAAAGGAAGCACAGAGACTAAATACACACAAGGAGGGCAGGGCAATTAGAACACAGGTGAGACACATTAGGAACAGGTGCAGACAATCACAGGGGCAGGAGACACAGGAAAAAACAAGACACCAGGACAGGAAGTGAAACAACACAATTAACTAATTCAAAATAAAACAGGAAATGAGAACACAAGATCATGACACTTCTGTTGTTACTGCTGAACACTGTCTTTCAATTCTAGTGTACTGACGTACTTTGTTCACTTAAATCCGCACATCAATATGTCTCACATTTCATATACACAGAGGTCACCTATGTTGTATTATGTGGGGTTAAGTGTTCCATAAGGTGATGAGTTGGTCTCCATTCACAGCCCTGTAGATGGCTCACCAGTGATGTAACCCCCTCTAATGGTCAATTAGATTTGACCCATTAGGAGTCAACTTAACATCATCAAAGTTGAGGAGGTTTGTAGTACCCACGTATAAACAGCTGGTTCAATATGGTTCGCAGTCCTCAGTCGATCACATAATGTGCAGAGCCAGATGAATGGATGAGTAAATTAAGGCAACACATTGGATTTAAACGACGTGTTAAAGGATGACAGCCTTTTTGCATTACCGCCTTAGCTCACCAAAGCGCTACAATCCTGATATTGATTCACATCACAAGGGGACCGAAATCGACCTGTTAACTGTTAGTGATTAAAAATGGCCGTTGTACTCTAGAGCAACCAACGGGACATATCTGTTTGACTCGGCCATGATTGAAAGAACTGCTGCAAGTGCTGTGGTGTTGGTAAGATTCTGGTGCGGTGGTTCCAGTAGCTCAAACAACGATGTGTAACACATTACTTTACTTTTAACCAGACTGATTTGTGATTAACGTTAATAGTGAAGCGCCCGTTCTGTTTAGCCCAGTGTTGCTGGTTGCACTTCTCCTTTTGAAATGGGAACACGTGACCTGCAGTAGTTGAACTGCGGTGACTGATGCCGCGCTGCTGCAGCTGTTCACCTGTGTAATCAAAGTTCGGTTCAGAACCCTGAACGCGCGTTTGTGTGAACGAGAATTATGGTCTTAAAAATATGAGGAAAATCACCTGATAAATTGCAATATCCCCAGGAAATAATCCATTTAAAACTTTATACAAATGTCTACCTTTCCTCAAAATTCCTGCAGGTACCAAGTTCAATATTTACGTTAACTTTAACTAATTGTTAATTTTAGTTAATCATTCTGTGCTGTTATTATTTTTATGCAAAGAATGATATTTTCAAAATAAGCTACTTTCCCCCTTTTTTGTAGTTGTACAGTATGTGGAAGGGGGTCAATGTCCATTCAACACATCCATAGGTTGTAAGGCTACAGCACACAGTTTACAAGAGCATAAAGTTATTATAGATCTAGCCTCATAAATTTCTATCAAAATTCACCAGATTGTTGGATTTAACTTTAAAATGTACAAATTTTCCCCCCCAAAAATTCAAAATTTCTAAAGGGTTTGACGTCCACCCCCCATAGTCTCTCAAAATCCTATAGGAAACACTGCTATGTGTTAATATTGCATCCAAGGTGTTATTGACTGTATGTGTATCTTGGTAGTGTACAGTTTTTGCTTTCTTTTTTAAAGGGGACGTTTTTCAGGGGATTATTGGGTGCTCAGCACCCCTAAAGCAAAGACTTCTAGCAACTTTTAGGACAGCCAATAGCTACTTCTGTCAAGAACCAACAGAGTGCCATTCTGAACACCTGTAGGTCTGCACACAAGCACACACACCACTAAGGTAATAAAAAAATAAATATAACCACGGATGGTCAGCAACAAAGACAACTTGCCTTTTGTTGTTGATGATTTAGTTTTCTTTTTTAAATCTTCTTTAAAGGGCAACAGCTGAACAAGCTGTGGTGACATTACCAAGAGTTCAAGTCGGAGCAGGGTGCCTCTGCAGTTTAGACTTATTTCCTGTCATCTCCCTTGTACCAATATCAAATCAAGTCATCGTTACTCAAATGTCTCTCAGAACATTACCCTAAAAATAGCAATACAGACCAAACTGCTGAAAAGAATGCACTTCGAATCAGTTTTAATTTTGTTAACAAAAACTACGACGAAAATGTTGGTCAACAACCTTTATTCTATGACTAAAATGAGACGTTTGACGAGCCAAAAATAGATCTTCGATGATAAAAATTATGACGAAATGTACGTTTTGTTTTCGTTTACGAGACGAGACAGGATGAAAATGTTTAGTGTTTAGATAAAATTATATTTTCGCTCACGTTCTACGTTCACACGCTTGGTTAACAAACTGTTTCGGTGAATCGCGAGTCAGGACATAGAACCTGAACCAGAGACTCATCCGTTGTTTCTGTTATTGTGAACACACCGTTGTCGCAGTTGGCTACTTATTTACTGCTGCTGATCCACAGCTGATCAGCTGTTGATTCAACACTGAATGTAACGCATGTCCAGCACTGAGCCTTCTTGGTGAACACACACAAACGCACACACTTCTTGACTTATTAGCAGGATTAGTAAGATGTCTCCAGCAGTGGAGAGCATTTTAGTCAACTAAAATGTCATGACTTTTCGTCGACTAAAACTAGACTTAAACTATGAAGGATAAACAGGCGGCACATTCAGTTTTCGCCAACTAACACTAGACTAAAACTATGAAGGATAAACATGACTAAAATCTGACTAAAACTAATATGCATTTTAGTCAAAGGACTAAGACTAAGACTAAATCAAAAATAGCTGCCAAAATTAACACTGCTTGGAATAGATATGAGCAGCCCACAAAATGAGACTAGGAAAATCTGGAACAAAAAAAGGCAGCTCCCACTGCTGAACACATGTCCATGTCACATCCAGTTCCCGCTCGTAGTTCATGTTTTGTTTGTTTTCCTGGTTTCCTGTTTTACTTTGAAGTCCTTTTCCTTGTGTTGCTTCACTTCCTGTCCTGTGTCTAGTTTCTGGTGTCTTGTTTTTCCTGTGTTTCCTGCGCCTGGGATTGTCTGCACCTGTTCCTAATGTGTCTCACTTGTGTTCTATTTGCCCTGCCCTCCTGTGTATTTAGTCTCTGTGCTTCCCTTTTTCTTGGTCAGATCGTCTGTTGTTTTTCCCCAGTCTGTTCCTGAGACGTCGGTTTCTGCTGTTTCCCCGAGTCTGTTTCTGCTGTTTTCCCCGGTCTCTTTCTGCTGTTTTACCCGGTCTGTTTCTGCTGTTTTCCCCGGTCTGTTTCTGCTGTTTTCCCCCGTCTGTTTTCCCCCTGGCTCCAGTGTTTTAGTTTTGACTACCTTTTTGCTACATGTTGTGGACACCTTTTGGTTTGATTTTGGTTTTATTATTAAATATCCTTTTCCCCACCTGCATTTGGGTCCTGCTTCCTTGTGGACACCCTTGGTTTGATTTTGGTTTTGGTTTTATTATTAAATAAACTTTTTCGCCACCTCTACATTTGGGTCGTGCTTCCTGCTCACACGTGACAGTCCAGTGATATTCCTGCTCAAAGAAAGTCAAACCTTTCCTTTTTAATATTTTCAATTTTTAAAAAAGGTGGGAGTCCGCCACAACTCTTTTCAAAGTGGCCAGCTTCTCTCTGTGTCCTGCTGTTATGTGGATAATTACTCGCATGAAATCTGATCAGCAAATTATGACTGACTCCAAAAAAACACATTGTTGGCTGCACTGTAAACAGATACTGTACACCAGTTGCTCTCCAGTTATCTGCTGTTAAACCACCTTTACAGCAACGAAGTATAACTTCATAGGTGCTTGTATCTGAGATCGTGATGAAACTCACATTTTTAGTATTTCTCTCAGTCTGTCATGATTGGACACTGACAGTGGCAAACATATAAAACAGCAATATTCTTATAGTTAACACACAAAAAACCTATTGCATCTATACACAGCATTATGTTCTGAATCCTTAAAATAAGAAAGTATTCAAGGCAGTTTATGGACCAAAATTTAAGGTTCAGATTGGTGCTGGAACACTGGTGCTCGGAGGACCAATATATGAATGCAGCTGCTGTTCGACTATCCGCTCTGAGGTGTTAACCCAAGTCAAAGGCAAGTCTTAATAAGGAAATTACGTCAAACTGTGACACCATCAAACGTAAATTTTTACTGATGAGAGTGGTTCCTTACACCGAGGGGATATGGCTCCAGCTGTCGCTTTCTGGTCCCACTTTTCAAGAGCTGCTTGGTGTTATTATTAGAGCACATATGTGACACTCAGAGACACACAGATGCCACCTGAGGCATGATAAAAGACTCCGGAGATGTGTTATTATGCTAAATTATTCACATATGCAGATAAGTTGTTCCTGTGCGGTAATTGCAAACGACAGGAGAAAAAAAAACTGGTACTCAATTTATAATTACAGCCAGACTGGGTATGCTAAAGATGTACTGTATGTCTATGCATACGTGCCATATGTAACCTAAGAGCGTATGCTGTGTCAGTGCATGTGTGAACGTGTTCACATGCAGCTGGGAACTCTCTGTAGCAAGTTCAGTGGTGCAGTGGATGCAACAGCTCTACCTGTTTAACCTGAAATAGTTCAATCTGTGAAGAAAATAATGTGAAAACCACATACAGGGGCCTCTCATGAGGCACTGACTATTTCCTGCACCATAAAGATATCAAACAATGGTCAGTAACAATCAGACGTTGTATGTACAATTCCTGCAAGTCCATGCGGCAACATGGGGTGTTGTCCAGGAAGCAGAATTAACTTCAGAGCAGTTGATGCACGGGGGTGTAGTGGTTAGCACTGTCACCTCACAGTGAGTTTGACGAAACTAGTTGTAAAGCAGTCAAAGTAAGACTCAGTATTAGGGATCGATCGATACAGATTTTTTAGAGCCTTAGCCGATGACCGATATGGACTGCCGATTTTCTTGAGCCGATATTTGGAGCCGATACTACTTTTGCTCCCTCAATTTAATAGTTAAATAGAATTAAATTCAGTGGGTTGTCTCGTCTGATCTGAGGTCTTAGTCAAAGTGGGGTTATGGCCAAGGCCGTGGCTCGCCTCCCTGGGTAGAGGGAGACGAGGATCACGTCGCTCTGGAGCATCTTGGGAGTTCCCACCGCACCGGGACTCGTCCGCCCGCGAACGGGATCCCCTGCGCAAAAAAGTCCACCGGCAGCCGCGCATGCCAGTCCCAGCCTGCCGAAGCAGAGAGGGGAAAGGCGGGGAAGAGAAGGAGGGGACGGGGGGAGAAGAGCCAGCCGACGAGCAGAGTGAGCGCGAGGACGTGGAGGATGCGTAAAACAGCAACCACGAGCCGCGCGTCCGTCTGTCGGTGGCGGCCCCCCCGAATTAAAAAGTCAATTTCCACGAGGCAAAGGGTTTGGAGAAAAAGGAGAAAGACACAAACCCACCGGGCGCTCCGTCCACTGCAACCCACGACTAAGCCGGCCGGAGGAGTGGCAGCCGCTGCAGAGCGGGGTGGGAGACATTGAATCCCCCTCCCGCTCTCCGGAGTGCAATGGCGCTGGGTAAATGGCGCTGGGTAAATGGTTCCGGAGAGAGCGGGGCCCGGCCCGATAAGCGACCGGATCTGCCCTCCCAAAAAAAACTATCGGCGAACGTAGCAGCCGCGATAAATCGGTCGAACACTACTCAGTATTAATATTTGTCATGCTAATGGTAACAACGAATATGTTTAGTGAAATCAAAGTAACCTGAGCCTCTGACTTTTGACCACCAAAATCAAATCAGTTCATCTTTTAAGTCCAAGCCGAAGGATTTGCCAAATGTGTAAGTGTTTTTGCACAGTGTTTTCCTGCGGTCACAGTGACCTTTAACCACCAAAATGTAATTAGCTCAATCGTGGGTCCAAGTCACTTGCTACCAAATTTGAAAAAAATCCCTGACGCCGTTTCCTGAGATATTGTGCTAACATTTGGGAAGGACAACGTCCATCACAGGAACAGGAGACAGGGACATCAGGAGAGAAGAAGCGAAAATGAGAATTCTCAGAGCAACACTTGTTTTGTGGTAAAAAACCTACAGTAAGGTTGCTAATCCATTCACTGTTTTCATCCGCCACAAACACTTGTGTAAAGAAGCCTGTCACTCACCCAAAACCAAGCAGTAAGCTGGATCAGGATTGGATTATTCTTATGTTTTGAACTGTTGGTTTATGGCGCCTGGTCAATCGCTAAATTATTTGAATTAATATTTTGGTTTAAGACTAAATTAGTGTTTGTGTTTGGGGCCTCTCCGGGAACCATCACCTTACCGTGGTGGAGGGGTTTGTGTGTCCCTATGAAACTGAGGGCTGTGTTGTCTGGAGCCTAGTGCTCCTGGTAGGGTTTCCCATGGCAGAGTGGTCTCAGGCGAGGGGCCAGACTAAGTATGGTTCAACAAAAGATGCCATGGAAGATAGAGGAAGAGGGAAAGGGACCCAGCCCGGAGGAAGCCCGGGGCCCCCGTCTGGAGCTAGGACCAGGCGGCGGGCTCGTCGGCGAGCGCCTAGTGGCTGGGTTTGCCACGGAGCCCGGCCGGGCACAGCCCGAAGGAGCTACGTGGCACCTACCCCCTCTCCATCCTGTGGGCCCACCACTCGCAGGAAGAACCGCTGGGGTCGGGTGCGCTGCCACACGGGTTGCAGTGGAGGTCGGAGACCTCGACGAACCAGACCTGGGCTGCAGAAGCTGGCTCTGGGGACGTGGAACGTCACATCTCTGTGGGGGAAGGAGCCGGAGCTTGTGCGGGAGGTGGGGCGCTACCAGTTGGATCTGGGGGGGCTTACCTCTACGCACAGCCTTGGTTCTGGAACTGTACTCCTGGATAGGGGTTGGACTCTTTTTTTCTCTGGAGTTGCCCAGGGAGAGAGACAACAGGCGGGTGTGGGGATACTCACAAACCCCCGGCTGAGCGCCGCTGTGTTGGAGTTTACCCCGGTGGACAAAAGGGTCGCCTCCCTACGCCTTCGGGTGGTCGGGGGGAAAACTCTGACTGTTGTTTGTGCATATGCACCAAACAGCAATTCAGAGTATTCGGCCGTCTTGGAGACCCTGAATGGAGTCCTGCATAGGACCCCAGTAGGGGACTCCGTTGTTCTGCTGGGAGACTTCAACGCCTCCCAGCAGATGGGAGCAGGAAAGGGAAGTTTGGGGCCCCCTACTGAAGCTGCGGCCCCCGCGACCTGACCCCGGATAAGCGGTTGAAGATGAGATGAGATTTTGGTTTAAGACTAAATTAGCAGGCAACAGGTGGAACTCATCACTAATCATTCCCTCCCTCAGTATAAGAAGACCGGTCTCAGATCCACTCGTCGCCAGAGCGGTACCTTCGTTGTGATCCTGGCTCCCGTAATCTCTGTGATATCTCCCGTGTCCTTAGCTGGTTTAGCTGACCATTCCTTGTGCTCTTGTTTTGTAGTTACCCTCGTTGCTTGTGCCTGCCTGCCTGCTTATCGCCTGTCCGCACCGTGCGGTTTTGTTTGTTCCCTCGGAGGACGCCAGTTCCACGTGGAGGAGAGCCACGTATTGGATTGGGACTCCGAATCACTCTGCACGCTCTGGAGAGCTCACCACCACCCACCTCTCACCACTGGGATCCCCGACACGCCACTCCCCGCCCCCCTTGCACTGTACATAATCTAACATATTAAATCACGTTATATTTTGATCCCGTGTGGTGTCCTGCATTTGGGTCCAGTCTCACCGTGCATCGTTCGTGACAGAACGATCTGGCCACAACATGGACCCAGCAGACATGGAAGCTATCTTGCCAGGTTTTTCTGTCCGCCAAGCAGTGTCCGCCCAAGGAGCACTGAACGGGCAACATTCCCAGGCGCTCCAAGACATCATGGAGACGCTTCGCCAACTCTCCATCAGCGTTTCCCGTATGGACGAGAAGCAGATTCATCCTCCTCCTGTCTCTTCACCTCCACCAGCGTTACCCGTGAGTAATCACCGGCCCCGTGAACCCTTCGTACCCGCGCCAGAGAGATACGATGGTAGCCTGGGAGAATGTAAGACATTTCTGTTCCAATGTTCACTCGTCTTTGGACAGCAGCCACTCACTTACGCTAACGACACCACCAAGATTTCTTATGTGTTGGGGTTACTCACAGGCAGAGCCAGGAATTGGGGAGCAGCTTTCTGGAACAGCCCGTTAACCATTAACTCAACCTACCAACAGTTTACCACTGAAATGACCTCTGTGTTCGACCACCCCATTACTAGCAGTGACACCAGCAATCGGCTGCTTAGCTTACGTCAGGGCTCTGCAAGCGCCGCGGAGTATTCTGTGGAATTCCGCACACTGGCTGCTGAAGTTGTGTGGGATGACGGGGCTCTACAGAGCATATTTTCTTAAAGGGCTTAATGAGGAGATTAAGGACAGTTTGGTCCGAATCCAGGAATCTGCAGGAATTAATCTATTTAGCGATAAAAATCGATAACAGACTCAGAGAGAGACGCAGAGAAAGGGGAGTGTTACCTCCAGCTAAAACTCCCTCATTTACACCAACCCATACCTCTGGCCCCAGACGTCTTAATCAGTCCTTGTCCTCCGTCGTTAATCACTCCCCTGTCACTTCCAAGGAGGAACCTATGCAATTAGGCCGTAGTCCCCTAACCCCTGAGGAACAGAACCAGCGGTTCAGAGAGAGGCTCTGCATATATTGTGGGGAACCCAACCACCAACTGGTCTCCTGTCCCCACCGTTTAAACGCCCAGCCTCACCAGTCTCAGAGGGGTTCTGGTGAGTCGTTCGGCAGTTCCGGTTAGTCCCCTTAGGAAAATTAATTTTGACGCTATTTTGAATTGTAATGGTAGAGATATAGCCATCAAGGCCTTCGTCGATTCAGGGGCTGATTCCAACATCATGGACACTGAACTGGTTAGGCAAAACCAGATCTGTACCATTCCCCTGGACACACCCCTAGTGGACAAAGCACTTAATAGCGATACACTAACTCACGTTTCCCATGAGACTCTTCCGATTTCCCTATCGTTAGCTGGTAACCATCACGAGCTACTAGGGTTCCATATCATGCCCTCTGCTAATGCCCCAGTGGTACTTGGTCTTCCTTGGCTCCTCTGCCACAATCCGGTAATTGATTGGGCAGCAGGGAGGGTGATCAGCTGGAGCAGTTATTGCTATTCTTTGTCTCAGATCCGCTCAGACTAGATGCACCAGTGTTCCCAGTTCTCTACCCCCAGAACCCCCTGACTTGTCCTCTGTGCCTCCTATTTACCATGACCTGGCTGAGGTGTTTAGTAAGGAAAAAGCCCAATCCTTACCACCTCATCGACCCTATGACTGCAAAATAGACCTGTTGCCTGGAGCTCCATTACCCACCAGCAGACTCTCTCTAATCTGTCTGCACCTGAAGGAGCCTCTATGGAACAGTATATAGGAGATTCCCTCAAGTCAGGTGTTATCCGTTCTTCCTCCTCTCCTGTGGGTGCAGGGTTTTTCTTTGTGTCCAAGAAGGATAAGACCCTTAGGCCTTGTATCGACTTCCGTGGGCTCAATAATATTACCGTGAAAGATAAATACCCTCTTCCTTTAATCAACTCTGCTTTTGAACCCCTGCATGGCGCCACAGTCTTCACCAAGCTAGATCTTCGCAATGCATACCATCTGGTCCGGATACAGGAAAGAGACGAGTGGAAAACCGCCTTCAACACACCTCTTGGACACTTTGAATACCTGGTCATGCCTTTTGCTCTCACTAACGCGCCTGCAGTGTTCCAGGCTCTGGTAAACGACGTCCTCAGAGACCTGCTAAACCGGTCAGTGTTTGTTTACCTCGACGACATCCTCATCTTTTCAAAGAACATTGCGGAACGTATCACCCACGTTCGCCAGGTCCTACAGAGATTGAGGGAGAACAAATTGTACGTGAAAGCCGAGAAGTGCGACTTTCACGCCTCTTCATTGACTTTTCTGGGCTACATTGTGGAAAGCGGGCAGGTAAAGGCAGACCCAGCTAAGGTGCGGGCTGTCAACGGATTGGCCTACACCCACCTCCAGGAAACAGCTACAACGTTTTTTGGGTTTTGCTAATTTTTACTGCCGGTTTATCCGCAACTAAAGCCAGGTAGTGGCACCCATGACCAGACTAACCTCTCCCTCTGTACCGTTTGTTTGGTCCCCAGCTGATGAGAAGGCTTTCGTGGACCTAAAGGGACGCTTCTCATCAGCACTTGTGCTCATCCAACCGGATCCCTCCAGCCAGTTTATAGTCGAGGTGGACGCTTCGGACAGTGGAGTGGGAGCGATGCTCTCACAACGCTCCGAAGGTGATAAGAGGTTACATCCCTGTGCGTTTTTCTCTAGAAAACTGTCACCTGCTGAGCAGAACTATAATGTGGGCAACCGGGAACTACTCGCGGTGAAACTGGCATTGGAGGAATGGAGACACTGGCTGGAAGGAGCAGAGACACTGTTTGTGGTCTGGACCGACCACAAGAACCTGGCCTACATCCAGACGGCCAAACGTTTGAACTCTTGTCAGGACCGGTGGGCCTTGTTCTTCGGCCGGGTCAATTTCTCCCTCACCTATCGTCCGGGCAGCAAGAACATCAAGCCGGATGCTCTGTCCAGACAGTTTGGTCCTGTGGAGGAGGAATCAGCTGCACCTGACACCATCCTTCCCACGACCGTTGTGGTGGCATCCCTGACCTGGGAGATCGAGGCAGCGGTAAGACAAGCACTGGAGACTAACCCTGACCCCGGTGGTGGTCCACCGGGATGCTTGTTTGTCCCCGTTTGTGCTCGCTCCCAGGTTCTTCAGTGGGGTCACACCTCTTGAGTCTCGTGCCACCCAGGAATCGCCAGGACTATGTCTCTCATGAGCAGACACTACTCTGGTGGCCTACCATGCTGGTGGATACCCGGGAATATGTCCAGGCCTGCACCGTCTGTGACAGAAGTAAGGCGTCTCATTGTCCGTCGGCTAGTCTCCTCCGTCCTCTCCCAGTGCCTGGACGGCCCTGGTCCCACATTGCCCTGGATTTCGTCACCGGTCTACCTCTCTCAGAAGGTAACAACACCATTTTGATGGTTGTGGACCGTTTCTCCAAATCAGTCCATTTTGTTCCTCTACCCAAGCTGCCATCGGCCATGGAGACGGCCAAACTTGTCATGGACAACATTTTTCGGATACATGGGATACCTACGGACATTGTGTCGGACCGGGGTCCGCAGTTCACATCCCAAGTCTGGAAAGTGTTTTGCCGGGCACTGGGGGCCACGGTGAGTTTGTCTTCAGGGTACCATCCGCAGTCTAATGGACAGACGGAGAGAGCCAACCAGGACCTGGAGACCGCCCTTCGTTGTGTGTGTCCTCGGAACCCTTCGTCGTGGAGTTCTCAACTCACCTGGGTGGAATACGCGCACAATTCCCTTGCCTGCTCGGCTACAGGTATGTCGCCGTTCGAAGCCTCACTAGGCTACTCACCTCCTCTTTTCCCTGCACAGGAATCGGAGATAGCGGTTCCCTCTATCCAACATCACCTTCGGAGGGTGCAAAGGATCTGGAGGGAGACCCGACGGGAGCTTCTCCGTACTCAGGAACAAAACAAGAGGGTGGCGGATCGCCGCCACACTCCAGCACCTGAATACAAGCCCAGCCAACAGGTTTGGTTGAACTCCAAGGACATTCTCCTCAATGTTTCCTTTAAGAAACTCGCCCCTCGTTTCATTGGCCCATATGTAGTCGAGGCTGTGATTAACCTCTGTGCTGTTCGCCTTAAGCTCCCTCCAGCCCTCAGGATACACTCCACTTTCCACGTTTCTCAACTGAAACCAGTGAGGTCCAGCAAGTTATGCCCTCCTACCGTCGCCCCACCACCCTCCAGACTCGTAGATGGCCATCCGGCCTTTACGATGACAAAGAGCTTGGAGGTGCGACGTAGAGGACGGGGGTTCCAGTATCTGGTGGATTGGGAGGGGTACGGCCCTGAGGAGAGGAGCTGGCTCTCCCGTGCCCTAATCCTCGACCCTTCCCTTATCAGGGACTTCTACCGGGCCCATCCTGAGAAGCCCGGTAGACCGCCTGGATGCGTTCATTGAGGGGGGGGGGGGGGGGGGTACTGTCATGATGGTATCATGGCAGCCCTCCTCTCCCCCTTTTTGTTTCATTGTTTGTTTTCCCCTGTGTGTTATCCTGCATGTTTCTCCCCTGCTCGTTGTCTGTGCGTGTGTGTGGTGGGCGTGGCTTCTCCCAGCAAGCAGGCGACAGGTGGAACTCATCACCAATCATTCCCTCCCTCAGTATAAGAAGACCGGTCTCAGATCCACTCGTCGCCAGATCGTCCCGTCAACAAGAGCGGTACCTTCGTTGTGATCCTGGCTCCCGTAATCTCTGTGATATCTCCCGTGTCCTTAGCTGGTTTAGCTGACCATTCCTTGTGCTCTTGTTTTGTAGTTACTGCCTGCTTATCGCCTGTCCGCACCGTGCGGTTTTGTTTTTCCCTCGGAGGACGCCAGTTCCACGTAGAGGAGAGCCACGTATTGGATTGGGACTCCGAATCACTCTGTACGCTCTGGAGAGCTCACCACCACCCACCTCTCACCACTGGGATCCCGGACACGCCACTCCCCGCCCCCCGTGCACCTTGCACTGTACATAATCAAACATATTAAATCACGTTATATTTTGATCCCGTGTGGTGATCACTAAAGATCACAAGATCATCAGGATATAGAAAATAGTTCACTAGTATGATTAATCATGCACCCTGTTTTGCAGGCTTTCAATTGCTTGGACAACTCATGAATATAGATCAATAGATTTAAGATTTTTGCTGTTGGTCAACTTTAGTTTTTGTCATTTATTTGGAAAACCTGATTTATCTATGACAGAAATCTATATCCATATGAGACATTAAGAGTCAGATTTAAAACATTATATAACATCTAATTTGTTTAGAGTTTCAGGTTAACACAGGAGGTGTAAGGTAAAGGGTTTTCCTATGCACTTGTTGAGAAAGTATGGGAGTTTATGGAGGAAAATTAAAAATATGCAGATAATATGGCTGATTTATATATGCTCGAAGACACACAAGCGATATTTATTTTTTTGCAAATCATTCCCTTATAAGTTCAAGCGTACATAAAACCAATTAGACTTGTTACGCTCTATTTTAATCATCTACTCACTTTTTTTTTTAATCATCCAAATCCACTTTTCCTAATAGCTACTTTAAAAGCCAAGTGCACTTTTACCTTGGTGGGTTAATATCATAACAGAGGATTAGCCAGGTAGAAAGAGAGGATCATTATCTGCATGTCAGTCCCTGTAGAGAGGAAACAGGTCTGGTTGAATATCAATGTTGTTGTGCAATGATAGGAGCAGTTTTGGCAATTAGCAAATTATTAATAATTATCAATGATAAATATTAATATTCATAAAAATATGACAGCAATCAGTAATCGGGGCACCACCCTGCGAACAGGGACTAATTATCCAAACCTGTGATCTCAGTCTCAAAAGGGTGTTCACCTGAAATAGCAATATTTATTTATATTTATAAATTAATATTTATGCTCCTTATGTGTGTGTGTATGGGATGTGTGCAAGTATGTGTAGGTGATTATATGAGTGTGTGTGTGTGTGTGTGTGTGTGTGTGTGTGTGTGTGTGTGTGTGTGTGTGTGTGTGTGTGTGTGTGTGTGTGTGTGTGTGTGTGTGTGTGTGTGTGTCCTAAACACGAGGCGACTAGGCACAAGATGGCGGACGTAAACGCGTAGGTGACGTCACGACACGTGGGACTAGACACAAAATGTCGGACGTGACCACGTCGGTGACTTCACGCTAGGACGACGGCGGTGGTGCTTTGGCGGAGACTGTGTAATGGCGAATCATACACGTGTGTTTAACAAAGGGGTAATTTTAGGAGGGAGGTTTGAATTCCAACCTGAGAGGGCCACGCGCCCAACTATCTACGGCCCTGAGAGTGTATGTGTTAGTTTTGTCAGAGAGAAAAAGAGGGGGAAAAGTCCGTTCTTCGTTTATATTGTGCGCGGGTTGCCCTTAGAGGACACCGCCCCCCGGTGAGCTGGGGGTTTACGGTAGTCCTGTAGTCCGGCTGTGCCGGGCATTATGGGTTATGCCGTCTTTGCCTCTGATTTCGGACAATGTTCTGTGCTTTGTCAGAGAAGAGGCTTTTGACTCTGGTCAGAGTCTGTATGGTGAGGCGCAACAATGTGTACAACCACAATTGGTCAAATAATTGTCCAATTTCATCTGCCATCACTGCTGCACATCCCTGTGTATGTAACAAGCAGAATCTAAATGTGCTCTGCTCCCACATAAAGGTGCATGTTATGATCTGGATAATGCATCCTTTATGCTGTTATTGTTTGTGAATATTACTCTTCTATATCTGTCCATTTGTTTCATTTTCTTTTGTTGTTTTTTTATTGTTTTTTTTTCTTTACATGTTTGGAATAAACACATTTTCAATTCAAAAACAAACTTAAAGTGAAACTGTCAGGATCCGCCTCTCTCCCCTTGTTCTCCTGCCTCCCCTTCCCTCTTGCCTGTGTGTGTGTGTGTGTGTGTGTGTGTGTGTGTGTGTGTGTGTGTGTGTGTGTGTGTGTGTGTGTGTGTGTGTGTGTGTGTGTGTGTGTGTGTGTGTGTGTGTGTGTGTGTGTGTGTGTGTGTGTGTGTGTGTGTGTGTGTGTGTGTGTGTGTGTGTGTGTGTGTGTGTGTGTGTGTGTGTGTGTGTGTGTGTGTGTGTGTGTGTGTGTGTGTGTGTGTGTGTGTCAGTCAGGAGCTGGGCATCGCCATGGTCTCTGCTCTCCTGGATGCAATCAAGCCTGCACAGCTGCTGCCAATCCTGCCATCATCTCACCTTCAGTCTGCAGTATTTAAGACCAGCTCATTTATCCACTCATCGCCAGATCATACAGTCACCTTCCGTGGTCCAGTCCCCTGTTTTTTGCTTTCTTGCCTCGTCCAGCGCTGCACCTCCAACCTTCAAGTTACCTGCCTGGATCAAGTCCCCAGAATCGCTCCCCAGCTCACCTCTGGGGTTGAGCCCACCAGTCCTGGATTACTGCCGCACAGCCTGGAACTCCAGTCCTCCATTTTGAGTGTAAAATAAATGCCCTCAACCATCTCCCTGTTTTCTGTGCGTGAGCGCTCTGCGTTTGAGTCCAGGCCTTCTCCGTGAGAGATCATAACAGAAAAAAAACAGTGTACTGACCATAGTCTAGGTTGTATTTGGTCAAACCTGGCAATCACTTTTCACTTAGCAATGCACAAACAATGCATATGACCACACCACACAGTAAGCGATTTTGGAGAAAGCTTGTGTCTCTCTCTGTTGTTAAATAAATCTCTCCAGTGCTGACATATTCATCCACCTCAATCTCCATGAGGCTGTGTGAACCACAAGTTTGTTTACCATTACTTTTATCATTATTTAAGAAAAAAATGTATGTATATTTGTATGGTATATAGGTTACTGGCTGTCAGTTTTTCTGGGATAATCTCATGATTTTCAATTTGTTTGGGGAGCACCAAGAAGCTCCAAGATAGAATTTCCGTCTGCAGTGGGGCTCAATAAATTATCTTAACTCATCTCATCATAATCACTTTCGGGGGAAAAAAAAGAAAAACCTCCCCATATGAAATTTAGCATTTGCATTTGCGTCTGGTTATTTCCCTCTCGTGGAAGTTAACAGATTACCATGGCAACCCCCATGCATTCTTAATGTGGTCTAAATCTGTGTCTCTTATTGGCTCTTAAATCAAATTTTAATTAACAATCTACTCAATGCACTCCCTAATTAACACTCATAAAGTGTGTTTGCAGTTCCTTGTTTTCAATAACGTTTTTCAGGCCTATCTAATTACACAGTTGAAACAGGGAAACTACCGCCGTTGCATCATGTCGTTATTCACTGGCTGTTATGTCAGGGATTCACAATAGGACAATAAAATTATCTCTTGCTAGCCATTCTCATGATTTGAATAGTTTCAAAATATTTCGCAAAATGGACTTCCGGTGGCCCGGCAACGAGTATGGCAGCATAGAAAGGAGCTCCTGAAATAATACCCCGTAATTCAAGTTCTTAACACGGCTAAAGTAATTTAAACTCAAAGAACGATGGTTGGGGGTAAAGAGAAAAAAGGGAGCCACGTCGCAGAGTCAAATCGACAGAGAAACCTGAAACAACGGCGACGCTAGCGAAACTCGCAGTGAAAATGGCGACGACACGGAGGATGACACCTGCTTCCGACGACACCTGCTACACTTTAAAGAAGACATGAAAATGCAACTGGACGAGCTGACCGCCGAAAATTAACCAACAAGTGAGTGCCGCTACCAGCAAAATAGAGGAGATGGCTGAACGACTTGGAGACATTGAGAAGAACATGACAGGGAAGGAAAAATGGGACATTGGCGTTAAAGACACTCTCATTCAACTGCAATCAAAAGTTTCTCCAGCAGAAGATAATGGACTTGGAAGGGCGCTCACGACGCAACAACATAAGGATTTATGGCATCCCCGAAAACGCAGAGGGCTCCTCAATGCTACAGTATGTGGAAAATATGATTATGGTGGAACTGGGGGACAAAAGCCATTTTCGGGCGCACCCCTGTGCTCATCAGTGGTCCGGTTCCTACAGTTTAATATCAAGGAGAAAATCCTCCACGCTGCATGGAAGAAACCCATCTTTATTCAAGAAAAGCGAGTGTTCTTTGACCACGATTACACCGAGATTGTACAGCAGACTCCCATCAAAAAAGTGCTCAAAGAAAAAAGGATCCGCTTCCAAACTCCGCTGACGAAAATGCGCAAGCACTTTGATTCAGGCACGGTCACGTACAGCAATGCAGAGGAAGCCGCTGAGTATTTAAAGAGACGTGGATTCAAAGTGGGTCTACTACCCCTAAGAAGATCCAAAGACATTACCGTGGAGACAGTCAACAAACTTCTACCGTGAAGTACAGAAGGGACTCGGCGAGCGGGGAACGCGCATAACTATCAGGAGAGCGCACGCGAGAGGCTGAAGTTGTTTCAGGGGCCAGCCAGAGAGGATGACGTAATGGATGAGTAACTTCCTTCGCCCCTTCCTCATGAAGATACATTAATCTATCCCCACCTCGTAAGTTTAATGGTTCTTTAGCAATCAATATCCTGATTTGCTGTTACAAAAAGGTTAATAAGCTATGAACAAAAAGGCACAGTAAAGACTCATGTGGAACCAGTGACCCCCCTTAAAATATAAGTCATTATAGCAATGGTTCGATGCAGCTGACCCTCATAATAGGCCACCACTTTTTTCAGTGTTTTTCTTTTCATTTTTTTCTCATATTTTATTTCCTAAGCACTGCTGAGGGGTCCCACCTTGTGGCATTCCCCCGTCAATCTAAAGACGTTTCAATAGACCCTCTGAACTGGAAGACCTGTTCTGTAAGTTTATCACATGTTCAGTGAATGTTATATCTTGTGTTAGGGCTTTGACTGAATTCTCAAAGGTACAGGAAATGGTGACTAATGTGTTTATGGTGACTAATGTGAATGCAGTATTATAATATACAGTCTTGGAATGTGAATGGCATAAACAATCCCATCAAAAGCAGCGAAAAAGTTGCAAAGTTAAAACGAGAAAAAATGTATATAGTTTTTCTGCAAGAAACGCATCTGTCTGCTAGAACATGAGAAATTTATGAAAATTGGATTTAGAAATACCTTTTTCTCCTCACACAGGACAGGAAAGAAAAGGGGAGTAGCTATTCTTATTCCGAATTCTGTTTGATTTGAATTGATCGCAGAACATAAAGACAAAGAGGGTAGATTCGTTTTAGTCAAGGGAAAACTAGAGCAGGAAGAAGTTACTTTGTGCAACATATATGCACCCCCTGTAGCAGCATCTCTTTCTTTAGGGAGATATTTAACCTCATTGCTGCAGAAACAGTGACGGATTTCCTCTGGAGTGGTATAAGTGCATGAAAAAGTTCTTGGTCCCTTTACTGGAGGTTTCTTTCAACTACACTCTCAGGGGCGGGGCTCTCCCGCCATCATGGAGCGAGGCATTTATCTCAGTGATACCAAAGGAGGGAAAAGACAAAATGGACTGCAAAGGTATACCCTTTGCAGTCCATTTTGTCTTTTCCCTCCTTTGGTATCACTTATTGGTCATACCTTTGGTATAGACCAATAAGTGTTTTAAACATAGACTATGAACTGTATGCAGCTATACTGGCTAAGAGATTAAACACAATAATGCCTTCCCTGATAGATGAGGACCAAACAGGTTTTATAAGTAATAGGCAAACACACGATAATATTAGAAGTGCCCTAAACATTATTAATCAAATTTCAAAAGGAACATCAAGCGCAGTCCTTCTCAGCATCAAGGCTGAGAAGTCATTTGATTCGGTAGGATGGGATTTCTTATTTCAAGTTATGGAAAGATTTGGTTTTAATGATTCATTTATACAATGCCTAAGAATGCTATATTCCTCCCCAACAGCAAGGATAAACGTTAACGGGAGCCTTTCAAATCAAATAATGCTACAACGAGGATGTAGGCAAAGGCCCATTAAGCCCACTACTTTTCAATTTTTTTATCGAGCCCCTTGCCCAGGCTATCAGAGAGGAGACTGCTCTGGAGGGTATAGATGTGGGAAATGTAGAGAACAAAATGCGGATGACGTCCTCGTCACAATTAAAAATCCTGAATGTGGTATTCCATTGCTTATGAACATCCTGGGAACATATGGGAAATATTCTGGTTATATACTGAACGACCAAAAAACCCAAGTCTTGACCTTTCGTTTTGTGCCTTCAAAGCAATTGATGGACAGGCACCAATTTAATTAGCACCAATCACAACTTAAATATCTTGGTGTCTTACTGACAAAAAACCTTTCACAATTATACAATGTTAATTATAAGCAGATAAAAAAGAAAATATATGATGATCTGGGTAGGTGGAGCTTGATCCCCCTCGACCTTGGCAGTAAAATTCAAAGGACAATCAAAATGAATATTCTCCCAAGATTATTAAACCTATTTTCAGCACTTCCAATAGAGGTTCCTGCAAAACAATTCAGAGAGTGGGATAAACATTTTTCAAGATTCATTTGTAACAATAGGGTGAGATATTCAACATTACAACAGCCGGTGGGGAGGGGGGGCATGGCCTGTCCTTGTCTTAAAGATTACTACTTGTCAGCTCAGCTGAGGTATCTTGTATGTTGGTGTTACCCAGCCTATGAAGCTAGGTGGAAAGATATTGAGCTATCTTTAATGGAAATACCTATTCAGTCAGTTCTGGGTTGCCCTGGCAGTTGATGTTCACCAGCTGCATAATCAATGTACTAGTTTCTCTCTGAAAATGTGGTCAGACATGGTAAAGAAATATCAGCTCCGTAGAGAAATTTGAGTGTTGAGCTGGCCTGCATTCCATCCACACTTCCTCCCAGCTTCACAGGACCATAAGTACAAACAATGGACTAAGCGAGGAATCACCTCCTTTTGTAAGATAATAAAGAACAGAAACCTAGACTCTTTCGAGGATTTGCGTCAATCTTATGAGTTGGGTAGAGAAATTTTTTATTGTTACCTACAAATCCACCACTTTCTTTTGAAGACAATAAAGATCCCTAATGTAGCTGAACCCTCGAAAATAATTCAAATTTTTATAGATGCTTATGATTCAAAAAGTACCAAAGGTTTCACTGGAAAACTATACAAAAGCTTTACTTTATTGAATAAAAACACAACCGATTATATTAGACAGCGCTGGGAAAATGAAGCTAACATTGTAATTCCAGAAGAAACGTGGCTTCATATTTGGAAAAATCAATCCACTTCCACAAACTGCTGGAAGAATCTGATAAGATTTTTTATTACCCCTATCCAAACATCAAAATTTAGTGGTACGCAGGTTTCCTGCTGGAGGGAGTGTGGTGGGATTATGTTCATGTTTTTTGGTCCTGTCCCTGTATTATACCTTTTTGGAAGGGAAGTTAGAGAGTTAATTGTGGAGACTCTGGACATTTCTTTTGCCTGTTTATACCTTGGAGAACTCCCTGAAGTTCTCAGTAAAGGAGACACGTACCTCCTGAAGATTTTCATGGTTGCAAGTAGAAAGGCCATTACTAAATGCTGGCTTTAGAGGAGACCTCCAACCACGAGACTC
The DNA here is from genome assembly GCF_022379125.1 of Scophthalmus maximus. Classification (NCBI taxonomy): domain Eukaryota; kingdom Metazoa; phylum Chordata; class Actinopteri; order Pleuronectiformes; family Scophthalmidae; genus Scophthalmus; species Scophthalmus maximus. The sequence continues at coordinate 3,615,054 of NC_061523.1, read as the reverse complement.
TTAACAAAACATTATGAACTCCATCAAGGCAATGGAGAAATTGACTTTAGTGCTGCGGCTTCAAAAGGATAAAGGAAAGGAATACTGGGGAAAATGGGATCGCTACAAACATAAAGACTCTTTATTCTATTCCATTCTGTTCCAATGTGAGGATATATTTATATTGTGTACTGTACCTATGCTTTTCTTATTTGTACCTACATTCAGCTGCATATATTGTCATGTCCTAGCCCTCCTTTGTTTGCTTGTCTCTTGTTTTATGTTCATATATAACAAAAAATTATAAAAAAAAATGTTTCGCAAAATATATATACATTTCAAAACTACTCGTGACTTTAAATAGGTTTTTTTTTTAATTTTACACCAGACTAGATACTTCCTTTGATGGGTAAACTGAACTTGACATATCAAGTTCGTGGTTGTTTGTTAATTACGAGTATTTGGTCCACATTAATAGAAAAAAATTGGAGACCTTTAGAATACAGTTGTAAATTTATGAGAAGGAAGTCATAATTTTGCGAGAATAAAGTTGAGATTTAAAAAGAATAAAATCGTAAATTTGCCTCTGTGTTATTTTAGTTGAGAAATGTCAAAAGGGCTTCTCTTCTGACATGCATTAAAATGAGGAACTGAAGCACTTTGTGAAGCTTTGCTTCAGTTTAGGTTGCTCAAATAAGGAGATACTTCAGAGTTATGTTACAGTGTTCTACTAGCTGCAGTTGTGTGCATTAAACTTGTTAAATTTGATGTTGCTTATGCCCTTCTTATATACTATGTGCTTCTTGATTTGTGAGTTACTCTCATATGTTGCACAGCTTGAATGTTAATTTCTATTCTTGATAATCGGGTAATTGAAATCCTATCAAACAATCCCTGTTGATGCAAGGATCAAAGGCATGCATTCTCCTGTGAACTAGTGTACACACTCCTGTGATCTGGTACATACTCTCCTGTGATCTGGTACATACACCCCCTGATATCAAACTGATCTGCTTCTTCAGCAAACCTGAAATCACCAACTCCTCGCACTCTCTTCATCAGCTCTGTGTCAGCAAATTGATTGGACAGGGCCAATGCACTAGACAACAAAGGTGGCATTCAGGCTCTGGACCAGCCATGTCTCACACCTTGTCAATTTTTTACCATGGAATTAGTAGTATTATGGGCAGTAGTATTATTTCCACATATTTGTTCATGATATTAACCATATTTACTTAGAAACCTCTTGGAAATGATCAAAAATCATACTTATGATGATATTAATTACCTAAAATATTTATGAGGTATCATATCGACTGCAATAACTGATCAGAATTTTTTATTTCATAGCAAATAGTCAATTTTTATCACATTTGGTTTATTTTGTTACTTTTACCATAAAGTGCCAAATCAACCATTTGGTAGAGGACTTTTTTTATTTTTATTATTCAACGGTCATTAGACCTTTTTTTGTTGTATCAAGACACATAATTATGTTCTTTAAGGCCTCTGACAATATCACATGTTGAAAAAAATAAAGACAAAGTGACATCTGGTGGATTTTAACATGGTTATGGTGGAGCATAACCAGGGCCGGCCACGGGCATAGTCATCAATGGGGGGTGCTGCGAAACACAAAGTGGGCGTGGTCTTCCTGAGTTCCTCGCGGGGCCACACACCGGTTCCTGATCGAGCACGTATTCTCCCGCATTAAAGCTGTGAGTCATGATCGCCAGATTGTTCGTCTCGACAGTGGTTAAACACTCGGACAGTTTCTTCTATGACTTTGTTTAGATCTTGTTCGGTGATGTCCCCGAAGCTGATTTTGCCTTCTCTGATCGTTTTGCTCAGTGTCTGAGGCAGGCAGTGCCAGGTGTAAGTCCTGAAACTCAGCCCAAGCCTGGAACATAGTCATGAAACCATTGCCGAACTCACGCTGCCTTGCTCCTGCTTCTCTACTTAACTGCTCTCTAACTAACTGCTCAACGTAAACACCCTAGGGGTGCAGGGCGCCAACATTGCCAGGGCCGGCACTGATCATAACATACCTCAGCTGAATGGTGGAGATGGCTAATCAGGTTAAGTTAAGTTCAACACTACTCTCAATAAGATATAGTGGCTTAAAATATGCTCTACCAAACGGTTGAGCAGGCAGTTACATACCTGTTGTCAGTGTGGCACGACACCAGAGAAAGCTGTTGGAATCAGCAACCCAAGAAACAGGCGTGAGCCCTGGGCTGCTGTTTATTTCCGTAATATAAAATCAAATAAAATTTAAAAATTCTAGTAAAATCACAACTTTATTCACATAATAATAATAATAATAATAATAATACATTTCATTGGACCTATTTTCATAACATTACGACTTTATTCTCTAAGTCTCACTTTAATTTTTTTCCCTCAATGTGGCCCTAAAACTCTGTCGTAGTTAATGGCTTTGAACAGGAACCAGATGAATGTTCTGAAGGCAGCCTATTGGTTGAACAAAAACATCCAAACTTACTTGCCTTTTCTAAACTTTCCACAATCACTCAATCTCCATCACCAGTTAAAAGCTCTGGGGAAAAAACTGATTCCTAAAGGCCTTTTAATACTTTTGTATAGTATTGACGCCACATGGCAGAGCCCTGTACTCCACACCGTGGCCAAAACTGCACCTCCTAGAACAGCAACCATATGTTGCAGATACATAGACAACAACATCTGTGACTGGCCCACATAGTTACATGTCTCGTTCATGTCTCGTTCAAGTTAACATTTTATGGTGGCACACCGCTAATTCCATTTCCTGTTTCCCTCAGCACTGGAAATTCAAAGCGAATGCGCATATTGTGGACTGTTTTCTGCAACCATATTTAATGCTGCATCCTCGGAACTCCGATCCCGGACGTCATGGGGTGGTGATTTTTTTCCGAACTCCCGAGTCACAGTGGAACCGGAACGCAGCAAAACACGACGTAGCAAACATGGCGACTTACATTGAAGTCGGGTCCCCCGAATGTTACTATATTTAACTCATTCAAAGTTGACGAAAAAACGTCAGTTCTTTTTTGCAGGTTAGGGTACATATGAACACACAATTATGGACAATATATAACATATCTGTGAATACGTTCTACTAAATATTACACACTGAAGCTTTAAGGTTTCTGATTTGCTGCCTTTACGTTTTATATGTTTATATTCAAGCAACTAAAACTATTTGGTTATGTTTTAAGCAAGACTGTTTTCATGGTCAAAAGAAATCGATACTGACTGTCCAAAGGAGATGGACATTAAACCGTGGTCTTCAGATACTTTTTCACATGCCAAACAAACCAGCCAACCAACCCTGGTCCAGGTGGTGGCAGCATGTTTGACTTGTCCTTGTAATCATCACTAGGTAAATGTAAAAGATCAAACAATATGAAAACTAATATTCTAAAAATGCACTTGCCTGCCTCTGCTTCGTCTACTTTAAAAACAAATAATTCTTATCCTGCAGCCGCTCATCGTTACAAGACTCCATAAAATAATCGCAAAATTCTCAGCCCTTATTACAACAATCATACATTTTTTTTTAAAGAGTGAAAACACATTCTGTATGCAATTTTATGTGTGAAGCAGCAAATTAAATGATCCAATGTGTCAGAGGATCTTGTCACATAGTGTTAGAATGAGGTTGATGAAAAAACACGTTGTCCTTTTCTGATTTTACATCGAGCCAAGGCACAGCTATGGAAATTTGGCTAACACTTGCAGATGTTTCATTATGTTAATTAATGAGGGGTGGAAAAGCAAAAAAAAATTCTGAAATTCAATTAAAGCTTGTAAAATACTTTAATGAAAGCATAACTGCTACGGGAGAGCATAGTCAGCACTAATGAGGTTCGTCAGTGACACCTTCATATTCCTTCACAACAGCCACCGAGCTGCATCCACCTGTGCAGCACAACAACACACACCCCTCACACACGTCGTGGAGCGATGATAATTGCCTCAGTCCAACAATGACAAAGAGCCAATTCTCCCTTCTCACCATTTCTTCACACTGCCTCGCTTCTCTTTTTGTTCCAATTAACATAATTGGCAGGACCATTATTACCCATCCACACAGTGATGTGTCTTCGCATCCGACTGTGACTGTGGAAAAGTCACAAGGTGACTGTGAAGGCAAGTGCTCTGCCAAAATGTCACCCTGTCACAAAGGATCTGTGTGTGTGTGTGTGTGTGTGTGTGTGTGTGTGTGTGTGTGTGTGTGTGTGTGTGTGTGTGTGTGTGTGTGTGTGTGTGTGTGTGTGTGTGTGTGTGTGTGTGTGTGTGTGTGTGTGTGTGTGTGTGTGTGTGTGTGTGTGTGTGTGTGTTTGTCCACCTTTAAATGGAGATTAAAGACTTCCAGTCTGCGCTCGCCTTAGAACCTGTTTTCACAGCTCTGTGTGGGGACCTCAGTGATTTAATTTATTAAACATAATTATAGAATAAGCCCCAGCCTTTGCAGCACACATTCCTAGTGCAAAGAGAATTCCAATTGTGCCCAACCAAAAAAGATAAAACAAAGACATTCACAAAAAAACATTATTGGCCCAAATTACTGAGTTTGATTGAAATAAGTTTGAATGTGCAGCTGTGGAAGAAAATATTCTGCTCATTCAGGTCCAGGCATGATGATTGTCGTCAAAATCCATCTGTCCATGTGTGTGATTCATATGTCCCTGAAAATTTATTTTTACATAGCATTCAAAATAATGACCATACACAAAGACTGGTTTGCTGGTAAACTTTCAACTGTAAATTCACATTTTTGTTTTCGGAAATTAATTGGATTGGGAGTTTCGTGGCATATAGTGGCAAGGCATTTAGGAATTACAAGTGTAAAAACTGTTACAATACACTATATATATATATATATATATATATTTTACAGTGCATGATCACAAAAAGCTGATGAGATCTAAGTTGGAGCCACTTGAGTGCAACACATATGACTTGTAACCAGCATAAAAAAAAACAATGAATGAATGTTTTGTTAGCAAATGCATCCTTATTATACATTTGTAGTCCTGTTCCTGGCCACCTGACAGATATAAGTATTTTGCTTGAGGCAGATATCTGTCATTCTAGCTGCTAAAAGCTGTGCAGGCTGTGTACAAAGGCTTTAACAGAGAGAAAAAAAGAACAGCTGGCAACAGGTCCCAGAAGTGAGGAGGTGAGATCAGAGCCTATAGACCAAAAAACAAAAACAAAAAAAAATTGGAAAAAGAGAATAAAAGCGTCAAGACGAACTGTAGTTTGTCGGAAATTATTTGTGGGTGTCTAATGAGTGGCACATTTCACATAACACTTATTTATTCACTGTCAATACAGGAATATTGACAATGTAACAGACTTCGTCAAAGTGATTCTCTTGAAAAGGGCTCACAATTTCTGGAGTAAAGATGAGAAAGTTCAATTTATACTAGCTGGTCCTTTGAATGTCATGCATTTCATCTCAAATGTTGTGATTTTCTTTATCTGTGTAGTCCATCCAAACATCCATTTTCATACTGCTTATCCAAGGTGTTTCCAGGCCTGATGAGATATATATTCTGTCCAGTGTGTTCAATCCGATGTGTCTGGAAGAGTTCCAAAGGAAGGCCCCAGGACGCCTTCAAAACCCCCTTTCACACTGGCCAATAAACCCGTTAAAACCCGTCTAAACCCGCTAACACCCGGCATTTTCTGCAGTGTGACTCCTCCGTCGGTAACTGCTGTTACCTCCCGGCTGTAGTAAAGACACCTCTCGCATGTAGCTAGCTCGCTTAGCCTAGCTTTGGCTCTTTGGTGGTAACAACTAAAACAATCCAGATCATCAATGAGGTCTAGAACCGGTCACTTTATTTCAATTCCGGTGGACATACACAGCCTCATCAAGCGGCCTTTCATTACACAGTGGCCATAAACTGTCGGTAACATGGATGATGTGCGGAGCCCGCTCCATGTGGCTGCAGCTACGTACACAAACACAGCATGCAGCACCAACCTTCTTCTTCTCTCATACACACACACTTCAAAACCCATATGGCCACCTGCTTAAAGGCCCATGCTTGGCTCGTAACACTGCGCTGAGTTTGTAAACTTTGAAAGAGTATACAAAGTACAAGATATAAGGTAACTTTGACCACCTGTCCACTGGCTACCATGCTTTCTGTTGTTTACTACACTGTTCTTCTTCTGTTCGGTTTCATGGCGCGCACCGCTCTGGGGTGGACCCGCGTTTAAAAAAAACCCGGGTCTATGCGGTAATTTTGGTGTGAAAGAGGTATAACAGATGCCCAAACAGCCTCAACTGGCTAACTCCTGATGTAAAGGAGCAGTGGCTCTACTCCGGCCTCCCTGTGGATGCCTGGGCTCTTTCCTTGCCCTATCCCTGAAACTGAGTCCAGCCAACCTGCAGAGGAACTACAACAAAACAATTACCAAATAACTGTATGATAGGATGAACAGTCAGGGCTGGTAAAGCAACTGGATCACAGATTGATTGTACTGTGATTCTTCAAACAATCTTGGTGTGTATAATTTCAGTACTGCTGGAAAAATATTTTTTCCTATTTGTGTGATAAGCGGATTATAATTGAATCAATCAACTGTAATGATTTCAGGTTCATTTATTTTTTGAAATATCTAATTCAATTATTTATCTGCTTGTGTGTTATTTTTGTGGTCGTGATTATGCACTTTGGCTCACAGAATCAAAATTTGTTATGATATTATGGTATTGTGATTGCTTTTGTTATTTGGTTTACAACAGTTCATGTTTCCCATTTCCCTAAATATCTGCAGGAAGAAAACATCCGAAAACTATTTTTAGGCATGAAGTGATGCATATGATGGAGTTTCCATGATTAGAAATCAAGCACAGTTTCCCACTGTCACTATGCTGCCCCAGCTCATTCTGATCAGCCAATCACAGACTGACACAGAAGCACTTTTAAACTGTGAAACTTTAAGAACGTGGTCATGTCCTATCAAAAGTTCTGATCAGGAGAGGTCCCAACTTCTTCCTCGATTCCTCATCACCACTACCGGAGGGAGATTTCATTCATGGTGTTCTACTTCCTGCCAAGGTGCCAAAGTCTATAGGTGAGGTCGAAATGTCCTTCCTATCTACTATTCCTATCTACTATTCCTTGACCTCAGTGGAAACGTCATGAGGTCAAGGAAAGATGTAAAGGAGGACTGATAGGAATTAGGAAAAGACAGCGCTGCTCAGAGAATCCAAACCCGCGATGAATTGTGGGACGTTTATATCGCCTATACTTTCGCATAGGAAGGTCCAGTGTACCCTATGCTATACTTCCGGGTTACTTCAAAATTTAAGAAACTTCCTAAGACTATTTGACAATTTGACCTCACCCCATTCGTCCTGTAGCCAATGAGAGAATAGCTCTGAAGCTAGTTTGGTGTGGTCCTATATTGTGGCGCTCAGTGTCCCAAAAAGAGATTGACAGAACCATGTAAGCAGATTATTATTGGTATTACAAAATTAAATACCAAAACCTAATACAGAAAATTGAAACGTTTATTTCGAGATGTGGTTCATAGCACAAAACGAAG